>NC_049215.1:35853809-35901309 GCF_013347855.1 Anguilla anguilla | reverse complement strand
CATGTGGAAGCTCGAATGCGCTCGCTGAAGTATTTCAGAAGTTTAAAGCGCTTGCTTGTTGCGCGCGGGAAATCGCCTTTGATGAGGAAAGAACAGTGACATTCTGAACGCTCTATAAATATTTTGAAGAGGATTCCTTTATTGTTTAATCCCAACATAATGTGAAACACTCTCTCTTTTCACACCCGGACAGATATTAAGCTTGTTTCTGTTATTACTGAATAAATTAAGAGTAAATAATGAATCTCATTAACATATGTCCAGAGACATCTTACATTTGTAAGATCAATTTATCTTATGTGAAATTCATCATTATTAATCACTAAATCCCCATACTTGTGAATCCGGAAATGATTATGGTTAGCAATTATGAGTGGGTTTTATGACCAAGTACACAAATTAGATATCCTAATATACTTTATCTGGCACATTTGTATATGCCGTTTAACTCCCAAATCCATGTATTAAAATCCAAGTACGTATGTGGAGCACATTTATCTTGGGGAACAAGAATTCAGATGACACGGTCTTAAGTGAGCTTGAATTAATGTGCCCACTGTCAATAACCACTGCACAAAACTCAATTCCCTGTTGAAGGACCTTCGAAAACTGACACGATTAATCAATCAAATGCACGTTGTTGAGTGTGTGTGCATTGTAATGAACACCTAATAGCCATTTCAGGGAGGCTAAAACTGATTGTAACTGCACAATGGTGTGTTTAGTTCATGGACGAGGTTAGAATTTGTTTCTGTGTGCTAATTTTATTATTTGGACCGCCTGGCTGATCTGCCTAAAGAGTGCACTAGTGGTCTGCTGTGTTTTTTTTTTTTTTACACATTAGATTTTTCTCCTGACCTTAATGCTGTATGAGGATAAAGCAGAAGGTCTGTATCAGAGCTTTCGGTGAAATTCGGGCCTCAGATAGATAGCATTTGTTACGTGATGCGTTTTGATTTTGGATCCTATTGGGGCCTAATGAGATGCCAGCGTATGTAAAAAAAAAAAAAAAAAAAACGCAGTGCGTGCTAACCGTCGGACGTAAACAGACACAGCCGAAGGAGACGGCGCCTGATGCGCGCGTGTTTGTGTTTTATATTCCCCGTGACGCCGCTCGCCGCGCTGCTGCGGGGCTTTGGTATGCTGCGCGGGCCCCTTCCGCCATTCAGGGGGACACAGCATCTAATTTCTTGTCACTGTCTCTTAAATTCCTAAAGGTACAATTAGCATTTTGTTTGACAAAATGTTGAAAGGTTCATAGATTGATCTTTTGCTAAAAATGCGGCGAGGGGTTTTTTTCGAATGCAAATTTTGACATTTAATAACTTTTATTCCAGATCTGTTTATGGATTGTAAAAGCGTGCATACGTTTAATGAGAATAATGTGAAATTACAATGTTTAAACACAATCAGGGTGCAACACACAAGGTGTGTAATTTAGTGCTGCACCGGTGAAATTTTTACTGTCCTTGATTTATTCCTTCTGCGTGGTGTTTGTTAATGAGCAGAACTGGCGTTTTGTGGACCCATGTCCCCAGAAACCACCTTTATTGCACATCTTTTTTTTTTTTTTTTCCTTTCCTCAAGAGTGTTTTTCCCTCTGAAATAATGTCAGCACTTTCCCACCTTCAATATTCTTTTGTTTCCAAATCTATTAACAATTGTAATTGTACAGGAACAGTCGTTAAGTGGGCCTGGTAAATAAGACAGGAAAAACATGGCTTCCTTTCAGCGCAGATTAAAGGCTCAGCCCCGTACGGTGTGTTGGAGCCCATTAATGGCATTTTAACTCTACCTGTTGGCAGGAAAACTGTGCTCTTTAGTGGCATAAGAATGAAATATATGAGATACGTGTGGCGCTTGAGAAGAACAGCATTTTTTTTTTTTTTAGAAATTAAAGAAAATTCAGCATCCTCGTCTGGTATTGGTTAATTAACGCGTACTTCTGAAAGTATCTTCAAAAGGCCGCGGTGTTTGATTAAAGCGATATAACGTGAAAGCAGGGTGTTTTCTTTCGGCCTCTGCGCTAATTGAAGGCCTTTATGTGGCGTTGACGAGTTTTTCCTCCTCACGACGGAGCGCCTTGGCTCGACTGCTCAAGATGGCGGTATCTTAATTGCGGATCGTTTTGTAAATGTGCTGCAATTTCCTCTACAAGACAGCTACTGTTAACTGCTATTTTTAAAGCCAATAACAATGTCAAAGCCGTGGATGATTAAAGCAATTAAGGCTTCCCTTTGTTTTTGGAATACGGCGAGATAGGGCTGTGTGTTTGTGTAACATTTATTAAACACAAACCTGAACAGAATTAATTCAGTCATCGGGGAAGGTTTCCGTTATCACTCAACACGCTGAGCTCGACACGTAGTCCCGGACTGCTTTTATATAATAAACCCAAATCATACACTCAACAAGAGTTAGAGATTATTATTTTGATCAGATTTCCCTCTTAACCCTTGTACACAGTCCTGAAATATTATACGTCATATTCCTGGGTTTGGGTCCTGAAGCCCCAAACATTTTTCAAAGAATGTTTCGTCCCATTATTTAATAACTAAAACGGGACCTTAGATGCTTTTCACATGACCATGCAAAAACATTTAAACTTGTTTATTCATTTTGACAAGTTTGACAAGAAAAAGGTAATCACTACATCACTACAATTAAAAAAAAAAAAACTGCTTGAACGGTTGGGTTTTTTTCCAGTTATTTTTTCATAACAATGGATCTTTACTGCAGGTAGTCAGCAGACAACATGGCCGCGCTCTGTCCGCACACGGTGTACCAAAATTCCGCACACCTTTGAGCTTTCGTCACCGCTTTCCAGGATGGACATCATGTCTGCGCTCGGTTTCTGGACCTTGCGTTGTTGCCTCTTACCCCAGTTAAGGGCACAGCCCTTTTTGGAAGGTTGTGGCTGCTTTCCTGTCCACTTCCTGTACGGCAGGACGAGTTCCCTCGCACGTTCTTTTCAGGAATGAGTGCCTGTGTGTTGTGCTTTGTCCATAGTCTGGATTCGTGTGTCCAGTGAGAAAGCAGTCAGGCTGCCAAAATCTAATATTGCAGCACAGTAGTGCTCAGTCTTGATTGGAGCGTGAAGGACTAAGAAGAGAGCACCTGTTCCATCGTGACCTGTGTTGCGGCATTGTGGTATTGCGGTTAAGGAACTGGGCTGCTTTTGTATCGCTGAGCACGGTACTTAACCTGAATCACTTCAGTACATATCCAGCTGAATAAATGAAGGCTATGTAAAAAAAGGGAGAAAAAGTTACATAAGCTACTCTGGATAATGTCCCCGCATTTTGTCTCATTCTGATATGATTTCTAGATGCATCAGGCAACGGGGAGAGGTTTGCTGTTGTGATGGAGGCACACTGTTGGATCCTGTGCTCCTCCGGGCTTCCCCTCCAGCCTGGTTTCAGGGTGGAGAGTTCCATTTATGGCACAGCAATGTCGTACATCGCAAAGCCAAAAACAATAAATAAATAAAAAATTATAATAAAATATTTTTTTTATTATTGAGAATGAACATATTTTGGCAGTTAGTGAGATAAATAAATAAATAAAATAAAAAAAAATGTTGTGCACAAAGTAGGTTTCCAAACAACTTATGAGATCAAACATTCCGTTTTCTACTCGTGTCCCACCAGAAAAGAAAGGCTTTAGAGAGTTATTTAAGTCTCGCTCCAGTCTTTTCGTTTGTCTGTTGTGATTCTTTGTCCTTCACATTTTGAGTGCTCACAGATTTCTTCAGTCATGATGTCAGAATCAGGGACACATTCCCGGAACATTGGGGTGATGCAGCTCTAGCCCCTGCTGTGGACCTCACTAAGATTCTTCTGATGTTGAGATCTGGAGTTTTCCCCTGAGCTGGAAGTAAGGCAAAGGCCAGTCAATGTAGATCTATCCGGATTAATTACATAGTATGAATCAAACAATAACAACTCTGATATATAGTGAGAAGCCTTTTATTGTTTTTTCTACTTCGATGCTCCACTAAAAAGACGTTTCTGTTCCTTTGTGTGTTTGTGTACATTCTTTTAAAACATTCTATTCATGGGGAGAGGATTCCAGCTTGGGGTGAAAGCTAATGAATAGCTGTTATAATTCTCTCGCACAATATTAGTGGGTGATGATAAATATGGATTAATATGGTCGACAGACGACTGGACGCGTTTCTCGTCCTTTGTCTCTTTTCTGTACACCAGTCACAACAGCAGGGCCACTTTCTGAGCAGCAGAGGGGCACTGTTCAGAGTCTCTCTTAAACAAGGGGTCTTATTTCACCCCAGCAGGCTGTTCAAGGCCCAAAGTTTGGTTTCCTGTGTTAGACTTCGGCCCCAGCAAGGCCATGGTCTATTATATTGTGTATGATAATAATATAATTCCAGCGAGTCTTTTTTTAAAGTCATACGTAATGTATTTATGTGATTAAAAGTAGCACGCTTTTCCTTTGAGATTCCTGGAGTGAATAAACAAGGCGAAATACTTGTGTGTTTTGTTGCTTTATTAACATCCTTAACAGGATTTCCTAATTGCAAGCAAATGGAAGTGGCTAATTCAATGCTAATGAGTTTTTTATGCATTGTAAAAATGTCCTTACATTTGTCCTTAACTTTTATACACAGTTCAATTCAAGTTTAGTTTATTTCTTCACAAACACATTTTGGAGAGTTCAGTGATCACCAGAAATAATGTTAGCATTTAAAAGCAGTAACAGCTGCATTTATTTCTTAGAGTTTAGGAAGAATATTGATTGAATCCAGGCTCAAGTCCCCACAAATATCAGAGTAAAACTGCTTGACACGTAAGTGTGTAGTTGATGCGCTTTTCCAGATTGACTTACACAGATTACATTATTTAAATACATTCCATTTTTTTCCCGGCTGGATATTTTACTGAGGCAATTCAGGTTAAGCATCCTGCCTAAGAGTGCCACAGCAGTGCTCCGCTTGGGAATCAGACCCGCAACCTTGGTGCTACAAACCCTTCGCCATTCTACTACTACTAAATAGGGTGTACTTCGGCAGTAGTATAATGGTAAGGAACTGGGCTTGTAACCCAATGGTCGCAGGTTTGATTCCCAGGTTGGGACACTGCCGTTGTACCCTTGAACAAGGTGCTTAACCTGCAATGCTTCAGCACATACATGTATAAATGTATGCAATGTAAATGCTATGTAAGTAAAATGCTAAGTTGTGTAAGTCGCTCTGGATAAGAGTGTCTGCTAAATGCATGTAATGTAATGCACTGTGTGCTTCCATTCAACAAGTGAGCAAAACAGTGGATTATGAGGTGAGTGGCGCAAATAGTTTAAATTTAGCGAATATAAAGCCCAGCGCCATCCGACATGTTAAGAGCAGCAGGAGCCTCATGCGTGGAGGTGTGCACCTTGACTGGATGCCACCCGCCTGAGTGTGAGGACCCAAAGTGGGGTTGTTTGAATACGTGTCATTAGCCCGATCAAACGGACGCTGTAACCTGCGTGAGCTGGGCTGGGCTGGGGGCCGGGGGCCGGGGCCGGGGGCCGGGGGCCGGGGCCGGGGGGGGGCTTCACGCTCACTGCGCCTCTCCCAGTCACCTCATTGATTACAGCGAGCGCTCAGAGGAAACGGCCTGAGCATCGCGCACACATTATAACAAATGTTCTCTTTGCATTACAATTGAATTGTGATTGTTATGTTCAATCAATAGGAAAGGTCAAAGGATCGCCTGTGCCAGAGATTTAATGGAGAAGTCGATGGGGATTCATTTTAATCACTGCGGCTGTGGCAGAGGGAGCATAACAGAGACTGTCAATGGTGCGGTAATTACTACTGTTTATACGGGTTTACCTCGCAATTTAGATATCCACCAATCTTTTATTTTTTCACGTTAAGAGGCATATAGCACTAAATTGTAGGGTATAGGGCATTATGTATATGTGTGTGTGTGTGGAGGTCTGCATGTCTGAAAGGATGTGTGGAAAAAAAAGAGTTTCATATTTTGTATTTGAATCCGTGTGCTGTCTTGAAATTAAAACAGTTTGCCAACTCTGGAGTGTCAACTGAAAATATGTATTTCTTTTGAGTATTTCTGCTAACTTTTGTTTCAGTTAAACTATGCATCACAGATACGCTACATTCTGTATGACTTCAAGGACCAATATTAAAGTTAATCTCAGTACACTAGTCTACATGCTATACTTCACGATAGCAGCTGTCTCACTGACAAAGAAACGTGCGTTTCATTACGAAACGTCAGGCCTAGTAATATTTCGTTTATTTAGCTTGAAACAAAATGATCAGGGTGTGTAAAGTCTTTTAAAATAATCCAGTCTAATATTTGTTGTAAAATATCAATGTCGTGAAGCTTTGATTAAACCATACTTCAGTCTCAGTTCTCTTTTAAAAAATTGGACTTTAAACTGTAATTCATCGCCCGTCTTTTCACACAGTAATTCAGAAAAGCTGCCATTGTAACACAGGCCTGCTCTGACACAGGCACATGAATGGACGATACGCTTTCTACGACAAATACAAACATCTTTCCCAGGGTGCACCTGTTGTCACCAGCAAATCCAACAGCAAATGAAATGTCATCAGAACATTTAAGCTTCTTTTTTTTCCCCCCCGGAAAAAATACACAATGGCACAATAAAAACATCATTTTAGAAATTCCGGTCATAACTCACAATCAACATCTCTCTGTGTTCACAAACACTGAAACAATTGGCGGCGTGTCATTTTGGTGGAGGTTAGCGCCTCTGAAAATCGCATTCTTCATGAATTCATTCAGAAATGAGCGACATTGCACCCACCAGCTTTATTAATACAAGCAAACATTCGGGAGATGTATTAATATGTGTGTATATGTTTACTCTTACAGTGATCCCGCACGCATAACAGTGTGTCTGGGATGAAGTACAATATTGACGAGCACAGAATCCGTGCCGCGGTGCCACAGAACATATCCGTCGCGAGGACAGCTGCTGTGGGGGGGGGGGGGGGGGGGGAGGTTGAATAAACCAACGGCTTCCTGCTAATTAGAATATATATTAGCGAGCTCTGCCCAGTGTGAGGGTTGACAGTCTTCATTTGGGTGCAGTGTTCTGCCTTTCTGCTAAGACTTCTGCAGAAATAAATGAGAAATAAGATCCTCCTATGCCAAAAGAAAATATTACTATAGTCAAATACTTGTTCAATGTTTAACCCCCCCCCCCCCCAAAAAAATTAATTAACTTTAATCTAAATCCGGATATTGGAGATATTGGATTTACCACAGTTAAACATTCACACTAATTGATCATTTTATTTTTGTTGGCTGTCAAAACTAATGTCATAGCTTAAAGAAATCTGAAAGATTCCATCCCGCAAAGTTGAGGCCAAATGGCTATGTGGTGATATTGAATATCTCCCCTAACTTGCAACGAGAAACACAAACCATCTCGTTAAGTTGACCAGAAGCCCCAGTCGATTGGGGGAAAAGCGCTCTGTTGTTCCTTTCTGAAGCTCGGTCTCGGCCATACGTCAGCAGGGTGTGTGTGTCTCTAGCGGGGTGTGTGTGTCTCTAGGCCCTTAAGCACAGAATTTGAGCTTTTCGCCCCCGTCACTCGGGGGGGGGGGGGGGCGGGTGGGACGGGTGGGGGGGGATCAGTTATGCAGCTTTTTAGTTCACTGATGTATTGCCATGCACTAAAAAAAAAATCATTGCTTCGGGACGAGTGTTTGGTCTCTGAGGTTGGCTCAAAGGGCTGACCCAGGATCAGGTTTCTCTTTATCATGCGGCCAGGTGTAAAAGGTGATACCGTTCCCGGAATCCACACCTGGAGACGGCTTCCATCGAAAATCGTGAGGCTGGTTTAGCAGCCAGCTACCTGCAGTGATGCAATATGAGTGTGGCCTTCTTCAAAGGAACCAACAAGACTGTGGGTGTACTGATAGGAGTGGGGGGAAACAGTATGTGTGTGTGTGAGTGTGTGTGTGTGTGTGTGTGTGTGTGTGTGTGTGTGTGTATGTATGTATGTGAGTGTGAGTGTGAGTGTGAGTGTGAGTGTGAGTGTGAGTGTGAGTGTGAGTGTGAGTGTGTGTGAGTGTGTGTGAGTGTGTGTGTGTGTGAGTGTGTGTGAGTGTGTGTGTGTGTGTGTGTGTGTGTGTGTGTGAGAGTGAGATGGTGTGATATTATTCCGGTGCCACTATTGCCATATTTGTTGGGGGAATGTCACTAGTGATTGGTCAGTTTGTTGCTAGGGAATGCTAGATGCTGTAATGTCACAGAACAGTTAATTTCCTATTTCCCTTCTGCTGAAAACAATCGCATGACATCACAGATGGAGCAGTAGGCCGTATGAAAATACGACCGGTGGAATACAGGAGGTCAGATTAGGTTGGTCACGTAACCGTTGGTGCTTTGTATGGCAGGCCTATGGCTATCCTGAAGTTTCCCCTGGGAAAAATGCAGTTATTCTGCTCTATTGTTTTCTGTCGGCTGTGGCTATTGTCGAATAAAGGCCATGTATTACCTTTTCAGAAACGCAGACGTGACGTCAGTCTTGGAATGTTGGCAATGTTGAAAAGTCACTAGAAGGCTCTTAAAAGTTGCTAAATTAAAAAAATAATAATAATATATAACATTTTGAATATTTTAATTATATTTTTAGTTCTGCCAACACAGTGATTTCTACTCAGTTTTTCTTATTCTTACAGTTTGTTCTTATCTTAATTACTGTGAAGCACTTTGTATTGCAAACTTGCACGAAATAAAAGTTGAATAAAGTTGCTAATTTGGCAGCCCTGCTGCCTGCCAGGGATTTAAACTGGCCTGGCATTGTACTTGTATTTGTCCATAAAAGAGACATAACCGTTAAAACACAAGGCATTTAAATAAAATAAAGAATCATGTTTGGATTGTTGTGTTTAATGTGGAAAAGAACAACTGATTTAATGTGGTAAAAAATCAGTGCGTGCAGTTTGTTTTAACTTGAAGGCTTTGTGAAAGTGAAACTGTCCTTACGGCTGGTTTTCCTGCAGTGTAGAGGAGGTCAGCGTGTGGGAAATGCTTCACAGAAAACACCAGGATAAGAGTAACGGACCAGTATTCACAGGAAGCACCATAGCTGTCCAATTGATATTGATCCTGTTAAAAGCTTGACAAAATCATTTGAAGGCTCAGCCTGTAATTTGTGGTTATTATTAACAGAATGGGCCTGTCCACTGGCTGTTGAGTGAGTTTTATGTACAGTTTTGCATGTACGAAGTGTGTGTTTTCTGTTTGGTTACCGGGACACCCCCGCCCACACCCCCCCTCCATATCCAGATTCTTTACTCTTGTCACTTGGCCCCCCAAATAAGTGGAGAACATGCAAATTCCATGCAGAGAGAGTGTCCGCCAGACACAGGAACAGTTTCTTCCCCGTCACCGTCACACTCACCGTGGCACTGTGCAATAACCCTGGAACACTATTTAATATTTATCTCTTCACTCCTTGCACTCCTCACTTCTTTGCACTATTTGTATCCTGTATATAGTCATTCCTTGTGTATGTCTCTGAAGATTGTTGTTGTTGTTGTTGTGTTGTTACTCTTTTTTCTTTGTGTAAGGACATTGAGAGCCTTTAAACCGGAGTCAAATTTCTTGCATGTGTAAACACACTTGGCAAATAAAACCGATTCTGATTCTGATTCTGATTCTGATTCTGATTCTGATCCTGAGAGGATCCGCACGTTTCGTATGGAGCGGGCGGGAGCTGAAACGGGTGGCCTTCCTTAAGCATTATAAGTTCCAGTGTCACCCGAGCCCTGCGCAGTGCTACCTGTGAGCACGGGGTATGACATGGATGGCCTTGTGTTTTCTGACCTGGTGTTGTACAGATTTATGTTGTCGTAATTGTGGAGAAACAAGGCTCACGTTTGTGTTCATGTCTCTCCGTGTATCTATAGTTAGAGCGCGGGATTTGCCACAGACCACCGTATAATGGAAGACCCGTTGAGTCTGGATGTCTCCTGGAGTTGGTTCCTGTCCCGTTCTGTGGCTTACGGTAGCCTGGTGTACGGGCGTGCCCCTTGGACTTGACGGTTAGTCATTTTCTTTTAAATTAAAATGCAGTTGACATCCTTTTGAAGTCCTTGACACAGTATGACGCAGTTGGGTATTTAACCCACAACCATGCAGTCCGAGGGTATTTGCTCAAACCCCAGGGTCACTGATCCAGCAGACTACCATCACCTTGAGCCATTTTTTCAGCCTTTACCTATCGGCTGCAAAGCTCCTGTAACTGTACGACAGTCTTTAAAAAAAGTACAATCGTTTCTCTTTGGAGAGGCAAACTGATTGTCCGTTATATTTAGAGGTCTCCAAAGTGTCTCCAAATCACTCAGTAGCACAATTGACTCATTTGCTCGTGGGATCGGTGCCATGGTACGCCTTACAAGCAAACAGAACATTTTGACATAATAACAAAGAAATAAAGAAATAAACGAAAGATATGATGTCCGGAGTAAAGAGCCTTTTTCTCTGAAGAAGAAAACAAACAGTCCCTGCGGTTATGTTCAGTGCTGCAGTTATCTGTTCAATGCTGCAGTTATCTGTTCAATGCTGCAGTTATCTGTTCAATGCTGCAGTTATCTGTTCAGTGCTGCAGTTCTGTTCAGTGCTACAGTTCTGTTCAGTGCTGCGGTTCATCTGTTCAGGGCTGCATTTCTGTTCAGTGCTGCAGTTATCTGTTCAGTGCTGCAGTTCTGTTCAGTGCTGCAGTTGTCTGTTCAGTGCTGCAGTTCTGTTCAGTGCTGCAGTTCATCTGTTCAGTGCTGCAGTTGTCTGTTCAGTGCTGCAGTTATCTGTTCAATGCTGCAGTTATCTGTTCAGTGCTGCAGTTATCTGTTCAGTGCTGCAGTTATCTGTTCAGTGCTGCGGTTCTGTTCAGTGCTGCAGTTATCTGTTCAGTGCTGCAGTTCTGTTCAGTGCTGCAGTTATCTGTTCAGTGCTGCAGTTCTGTTCAGTACTGCAGTTATGTTCAGTGCTGCAGTTATGTTCAGTGCTGCAGTTCTGTTCAGTGCTGCAGTTATTTTCAGTGCTGCAGTTGTCTGTTCAGTGCTGCAGTTTTCTGTTCAGTGCTGCAGATCTGTTCAGTACTGCAGTTCTGTTCAATGCTGCAGTTATGTTCAGTGCTGCAGTTCTGTTCAGTGCTGCAGTTTTCTGTTCAATGCTGCAGTTATCTGTTCAGTGCTGCAGTTATCTGTTTTTCCATTGTGTGAAACGTATGGCCTGGTGAGAAAAAGGTGGTGCTGATTCCCAACAAAGCAAGATGTTTCCATTAATGATGACATATGAATAGATCAGAAATATAACAGCTTATAATTATGGTTAATTTAATTTTACAAGAATGAGGAATTCACTGCCAACCAACTCGGCACATTCAGTATTAAATTCTAATGCTACTGTGGGAAGCAATTATGTTTCCAGTGTAGACATCATCACGGGTCACCGGAGACCTCTAAAATTTGGATTACATATTTTTAGATAATAAATGAACAAACTTTTTGTGGTGAAAACATCCCAAAAGACAGAACAACACAATCTTATTTTGACTAGCATGCGCTGCTGTGTGTGTGCGTTTGCTTGTGTGCATTTGTGTGTGTGTGTGTGTGTGTGTGCAAGCCTGTGTGTGAGTGTGTTTGTGTACAGCATCTGGGAACTTGCATTGTGTTACACTTTGTGTTTTAAAGTATAAATTCCTTGTAACGTATTTTAAATCTAATGGTACATTATATGTAGCATATTCATATAAATGATTGATTACAAATCAAAATCATATAATAATATATATGTATTATATATTTATATATACATGTTGATACATACATAACATAACATTGGTTAGATATTTCTTGAAAGTGTATGTAAATGTCATCCAATGAAAGTTATTTATCTCTGTTCTTTAAAAAGTTCATCAATTATATTGTGATACACTTCATGTCCATAAGGGGCTGATGTATGATTGGTCTAATTATTTCTTATTCAAATTTTCACCATGCTTTCTAAAGCATATCAATTTTGTTAATACCATGTAATTAAAACATGTCAGTGCACTACAAGTTGCAGGCTATATTAATGACTATGAAAATTATTTTAATTAAATAGCCAATTATAGAAAAATCCTAACCAAGAGAATTGACATTTAAATGAATATCACATAAATTGCTTTTCAACATTGTTTTATCAAAGACTTAGAGGAAGAATAAATTATTACATCAAAAAAAATACAGGGAGGCATTGCTCATGTGGAATTCATAACTCCATTAAGTGTATATTTTTAAAACTGATATCGTGCGGCAGTTAATTATTTGGGTGCGTAAGTGAAATGGACACGCAGAATGTTTACAGTTTATTAGATGGGTATGATTTATTCAGATATAATAATGTGTGCGGCCTGGTGTCTTCCTTTAGTGATTTTTGGGGTTCGGAGAGAAGTGCGTCGCTGTCTTTTTGCGGTTTTGCACACGGCACGCTTATTCATGTGTCATCACATGACAAAAATGCAGGCTTGTCATTGGACAGATACGGAGCTGGCCCATCCATTAGGCCATGTAGCAGACCACCTAGGGCCCCAGCGTGGTTAAGGGGCCCCCATGTGTTTTTAAAAAATTATTTATTTATTTATTTTTGTGGCCGAATTTCAAGATCTGTCCCTGGACCCCCACAGATTCACTAGCCGACTCTGGACCGATATAAAGTCGGACCTTAATACTTGTAAGAAGCACATTTTAAATTAACGAAACATGAAGTCCTCAAGATTTAGGCACAGACCAGCACAAAAGGGTTCATACGTGCACTCTTGGTTTGCGTAACGTGACTTCCCCTTAGCCTTCACAGAGAAAACTGTGTGTTTGCCAATTTAGCATCTAAAAAACATTGGGTCACTTAAATACCCGTCTGAGGAAGGTCAAGTAGATCATTAGGAAGCCGCCTGATTCAGACGCTGCTTAAATCAGGCCGTCTGCAAACTGAGAAACTGAATATGGGGAATACCAGTCAGAGAGCCACTGAGATACGGGGAATAGCAGAGAGAGAGCCACTGAGATACGGGGAATAGCAGAGAGAGAGCCACTGTGAGATACGGGGAATACCAGTCAGAGAGCCACTGAGATACGGGGAATACCAGTCAGAGAGCCACTGAGATACGGGGAATACCAGTCAGAGAGCCACTGAGATACGGGGAATACCAGTCAGAGAGCCACTGAGATACGGGGAATACCAGTCAGAGAGCCACTGTGAGATACGGGGAATACCAGTCAGAGAGCCACTGTGAGATACGGGGAATACCAGTCAGAGAGCCACTGAGAGATATGGGGAATACCAGTCAGAGAGCCACTGTGAGATACGGGGAATACCAGTCAGAGAGCCACTGTGAGATACGGGGAATACCAGTCAGAGAGCCACTGAGAGATATGGGGAATAGTAGTCAGAGAGCCACTGAGATACGGGGAATACCAGTCAGAGAGCCACTGAGATACGGGGAATACCAGTCAGAGAGCCACTGTGAGATATGGGGAATACCAGTCAGAGAGCCACTGTGAGATACGGGGAATACCAGTCAGAGAGCCACTGAGAGATATGGGGAATACCAGTCAGAGAGCCACTGTGAGATACGGGGAATACCAGTCAGAGAGCCACTGTGAGATATGGGGAATACCAGTCAGAGAGCCACTGTGAGATACGGGGAATACCAGTCAGAGAGCCACTGTGAGATACGGGGAATACCAGTCAGAGAGCCACTGAGAGATATGGGGAATAGCAGTCAGAGAGCCACTGAGATACGGGGAATACCAGTCAGAGAGCCACTGAGATACGGGGAATACCAGTCAGAGAGCCACTGTGAGATATGGGGAATACCAGTCAGAGAGCCACTGAGATACGGGGAATACCAGTCAGAGAGCCACTGAGATACGGGGAATACCAGTCAGAGAGCCACTGTGAGATACGGGGAATACCAGTCAGAGAGCCACTGTGAGATACGGGGAATACCAGTCAGAGAGCCACTGAGAGATATGGGGAATACCAGTCAGAGAGCCACTGTGAGATACGGGGAATACCAGTCAGAGAGCCACTGTGAGATATGGGGAATACCAGTCAGAGAGCCACTGTGAGATACGGGGAATACCAGTCAGAGAGCCACTGTGAGATACGGGGAATACCAGTCAGAGAGCCACTGAGAGATATGGGGAATAGCAGTCAGAGAGCCACTGTGAGATATGGAAAATACCAGTCAGAGAGCCACTGAGAGATATGGGGAATACCAGTCAGAGAGCCACTGTGAGATACGGGGAATAGCAGTCAGAGAGCCACTGAGATACGGGGAATACCAGTCAGAGAGCCACTGTGAGATACGGGGAATAGCAGTCAGAGAGCCACTGTGAGATACGGGGAATAGCAGTCAGAGAGCCACTGTGAGATACGGGGAATAGCAGTCAGAGAGCCACTGTGAGATACGGGGAATAGCAGTCAGAGAGCCACTGTGAGATACGGGGAATAGCAGTCAGAGAGCCACTGTGAGATACGGGGAATAGCAGTCAGAGAGCTACTGTGAGATACGGGGAATAGCAGTCAGAGAGCCACTGTGAGATACGGGGAATAGCAGTCAGAGAGCCACTGTGAGATACGGGGAATAGCAGTCAGAGAGCCACTGTGAGATACGGGGAATAGCAGTCAGAGAGCCACTGTGAGATACGGGGAATAGCAGTCAGAGAGCCATTGTGAGATACGGGGAATAGCAGTCAGAGAGCCACTATGAGATACGGGGAATACCAGTCAGAGAGCCACTGTGAGATACGGGGAATAGCAGTCAGAGAGCCACTGTGAGATACGGGGAATACCAGTCAGAGAGCCACTGTGAGATACGGGGAATAGCAGTCAGAGAGCCACTGTGAGATACGGGGAATAGCAGTCAGAGAGCCACTGTGAGATACGGGGAATAGCAGTCAGAGAGCCACTGTGAGATACGGGGAATAGCAGTCAGAGAGCCACTATGAGATATGGGGAATACCAGATAGAGAGCCATTGTGAGATACGGGGAATAGCAGTCAGAGAGCCACTGTGAGATACGGGGAATAGCAGTCAGAGAGCCACTGTGAGATACGGAGAATAGCAGTCAGAGAGCCACTGTGAGATACGAGGAATAGCAGTTAGAGAGCCACTGAGATACGGGGAATAGCAGTCAGAGAGCCACTGTGAGATACGGGGAATAGCAGTTAGAGAGCCACTGTGAGATACGGGGAATACCAGTCAGAGAGCCACTGTGAGATACGGGGAATACCAGTCAGAGAGCCACTGAGAGATACGGGGAATAGCAGTTAGAGAGCCACTGAGATACGGGGAATAGCAGTCAGAGAGCCACTGAGAGATACGGGGAATACCAGTTAGAGAGCCACAGAGAGATACGGGGAATACCAGTTAGAGAGCCACTGTGAGATACGGGGAATACCAGTCAGAGAGCCACTGTGAGATATGGGGAATACCAGTTAGAGAGCCACTGAGATACGGGGAATAGCAGTCAGAGGGAATAGCAGTCAGAGAGCCACTGTGAGATACGGGGAATAGCAGTCAGAGAGCCACTGTGAGATACGGGGAATACCAGTTAGAGAGCCACTGTGAGATACGGGGAATAGCAGTTAGAGAGCCACTGTGAGATACGGGGAATAGCAGTCAGACAGCCACTGTGAGATACGGGGAATACCAGTCAGAGAGCCACTGTGAGATACGGGGAATACCAGTCAGAGAGCCACTGTGAGATACGGGGAATAGCAGTCAGAGAGCCACTGTGAGATATGAGGAATACCAGTTAGAGAGCCACTGTGAGGTCAACAGAAGCTTCTTTAAGGAGATGTGAGTCCCGCAGTCTTTCGGTTACACCTGAAAGCTCAGGACTTCCCTGTGAATTTAACTCTATTTGTAGGGAAGGACACAAGGAAAAAAGACCATTTGTTATCGTATGCAGCTCTGGACAAAATGGCGTCGGATGTGACAGACAGTGTATCTGGTGTATAATGGTCTGTTGTTCAAAATGAGCTCACAGTTACAATACCTTGGTTGCCAAGAAACTAGAATTTTGTTTTATTAATGAGAAGAAAACTTTGTTCTATTTTTCTGTTTAAATAGTTATACGTATGTGTCTGACATGAAAAAAGGTTGACCGTGACCTCACTGAATATGTTTTTTTGTGTTTCCCTCCTTTTACTTTCTGATGCATTGATTTCCAGCCAGAACAACATCCTGCTCTGTAGGCGTTAGAGACGATGGAAATATTGCTAGGTAGCTAATCAGAAAAAAGAAGAGAGGTTTAATATCTATTTCTACTTCATGTGTGTCGTGCCCAACTGCACTGTAATGAAAAAGCTAAAATGGTTGGAACCTTTGAAGCCTTTAAATTGACAGAAGAAAATATGGCTGTTTGTTACGAAGTCAGAAAGCGAACAAACCAATAATTCTGTCTCATGGAAAGGTCCTCTGTCACATTATTTTGAGTCATTTTAAGGTTATTCTCCTCATGTGTAGAAATGTTGATGTTCATTTTCCAGAGTAGGTTGTCATATTTTTAGTTAATTGCTCATGGGTGAATTAACTGGCTTATATATGGCATTCCTGAAAAGGTGAAAATCCTTTTATTTTATTAGCTGCTAAGGAAAATCCCATACTATCCCGGTAGGCAATATGTTTTCAAAATCAGGTCGGTGGGCAAAAATAAATTGATGCAGGTTCATGCAAACTTCACTCACTTTTGGAAAGCTTGGCTTTTATTAATATTTCCAAATTAAAAATATACTGTGTCTTAGAAAGTGGCACAATAGGATAATTCTGTGAGTTCCTGTTACCATTAAAGTCGCTGTGACTTTAGACATTTAAATGTCATGGTTATAGATGGTTTTAGGGCAGAGCTGAAGTTTCTCATCTAAAATAAGAAACCTTTTCTCAGATTTTTATCTTTTTACGGTGAATTACTGTATTTGGAGTATTAGATAACAAAGCAGGATTGTAACCAGAATGATTCAAGTTTGTGTCCCTGGAGAGTCAAAAGCATGTGCTAAACAGATAAATAGTAATACTGAGCAGGACTCCCAGCATGTACAATAGGGGTGCGTCCATGCCTGTACGCCCATTTCGGACATCCACACATAATGCGTTGCATACATGTATTTTTTAATTCCAGAACTTAACCAATGATGTTTGAAAGAGGAGATTAGCAGAAAAAGGGAGCATTACACAGAAACTGAAACGAAGGTCATTTATCGCACACATTAAAACCTGCGTTTTTGCGCATTTCTCAACCCACTGACAGATGGGTTTACCGAATAACAGTGTAAGACAAACATATAACCCCTGTACCTGGACTGCAGGTAGGTGCAGCACAGTCTGAGGCTGTACTGTGCTGTACCTGGACTGCAGGTAGGGGCAGCCCAGTCAGAGGCTGTGCTGTACTGTGCTGTACCTGGACTGCAGGTAGGTGCAGCCCAGTCTGAGGCTGTGCTGTACTGTGCTGTACCTGGACTGCAGCAGAGGTGGCGTAAGTCACGTGACCTGCAGGGAGTGAAGAGACCCAGCGACTGGAGGGTGGCATTGTGTCACATGATGGAAACGAACCAGGAGAGGAAACGCTCACACAGAGACTCCATAACTCTCTCTGTGCGGGGCGGCCCGTTCCAACCACAAATACCGAGCGCCTGACACCTAATTGTCTTCCCAAAAAGAGCCTGCAGCTCGCGGCGGCTGGCTTTCCCTCCTGAGCCGCACTTTTGTTAAAGATAAAAGCTCCATTATGCGGGTCTGCCTCCTCAAGGCCTCCTGGAACTGAGAACACCGAGAAGCAATAAAACAGCGCAAATGTTTATGCTCCGCTCTCACCTACGGGCGAATCCAGCAGACTTCCTATAATTCACAGCCAAACACAAGACTTAATAAATATAGTTGTAATCTTGTTTAAACAGGTCTTTAAAAGCCCCTATTAATAAATTATATAGACAAAACATTGGCACCGTGGCCTAAGTGTGTAATGCGCACAGGCAGCTGCACAAAGGGCAAATTCATTGCTCTTGTCAGAAAACAATGGATTTCGCTTTTTTTTTTTTTTTGTTTTAAAAAAGGTGGCACATTTTTCCTGTCATCGGCTGCGGTTTCACTGGTCGTGAATGCACAATGCTGAGCAGAGAACTCACGACACAGGTACACTTTATGTGGACTTGTGCTCCAAATGAGTCCATTGTGAGGAAAGGTGTGGAAAGTAGACCACGTGAAGTGTCTGGCAACACGTTAAGTGAGATGTGCTCAAATATTAAAGGGCTTTTTTTTTTTTTTTTTTTTTTCGCTTTATTATGACCATCCCTGCTGCCAAACCTAAAACTGAAATATTTATTTTTTTATGCACAGCCAAATGAGATGGAGAGCCATAGAGTAAAGAGAAAAGCATCAGACTGCACTTAAAGTGTGAGTGTTAGTAAACCTTCAGATGATGCAAGTTTGTCATTGTCAGTTTAATCTTTTTGTGTGCTCCAATCCTGTTTCGGAAGCTCCGGCAAATTTGCCATTTATATATGAAATAAAAATTCCACATTAATGCCACAGTAACTGTGGCTTCCAGTTGTAGGTTGTCCATTTAAAAAAATGTATTAAATGCTAACTAAACTTATTACATTTAAAAATATTAAAATGAAAGGAGACTCCCCAGTTTCATTGGGGCGCACGGAAACACTGGTGGAGAGATTGGCGGTTGTTTCATATGCTTTAGAACTAGCTTTTTTTACTAGCATATTTTTACAGCTGCTCACCAACAGATGCTGCCTTAACAAGAGTTCATCAGGTACAGTGTAAAGGGACTTCTGTGTAAAAACGGTCCCTTGCAACGTATGGACCCCACTGCAGTTTGTCTAGACTACGATGTCCGGCGGATGGAAATTATTGTTGTTTTGCAGAAGCAAATTAAGAATCTACTTTGTGAAATCATAAAGCTTTGAAGTGTGAATTGTACATGTTGCTGTGACTGAAATGCAGGTTGTTGCTTGCGCCCTCCTAGGCCAGGCCATCACACCGTTAGATCTGTAGCTGGTGGAAGCAGGATTAGCTGGAGAAAGTGTGTGGTACATGTACTACTGCAGTGTGCCGAGGTAGTTGCAGTTCAGTATTCCACCATCCACACCACTGAGCACCCGTTGTGACAGGCTGTTGATAACTAAGAAGATTCTGTGGGGCTGCAAATTGTACCAACAGTGAAATCAATTTATGAGAATTATTCTCCTAGGTGAGAACAGAGTTGTATACACACACACACGTCAAAAACACTAAATGCTTTGTTTTCTTTTTATGGTGTTCATGGAAGAACACTATCTGTCACTCTGTCCTTGCCTCTGATGTTCTCTCATGTGTGTGCGCACACACTCATGCACGCACACACACACACACACACACACAAGCAGCAAGTGGCATAAATATTCATAGGGCAACACACTGGTATTTATTTATTTTTGCTCCATCGTCACATTTGGTATGTGTAAACACTGCAGGTCCACAACACATTAACACCACCGAGGTGATTGTGGAGCAGCGTCACATGGGCTTCTGTTTACATACAGCCCTGCTGTTAAGATCATTTTAAATTCTTTCATCAACGCCTCCCAGCATCTAAATCTTAGACAATTGTTTTTTTTTTTTGTTTTTTTTTTTGGGGTGGGGGCGGGGAGGGGGGCTTGATGGGGACTTTTCAGTAACTGTAGCTATTATTTATGAAAACATTTCAAAGGGGGTAACAGGCAAACTGTGTGCTCTCTAATTGTATAAATAATTAAATCTTAATATGGTGCATATTTAAGTAAAGGTTAGCAACATAAAGGGCAAATGGATTGTATGGCTATGAATTTTAAGCAGTCATTGATTTTTCTTCTCTACACCAAAGGCTACCTCGTTGCCTGAATGATAATTTTGAATTGACATACCTTTTTGTATTTGAATATATATAAGGCCGACAGAAATAATCATATGTAGGCTACTTTGGGAAAAAAAAAGTGCATATTGTACAATATTGCTATTTTTCAGTCGTAGTGCAAGGTCAATTAAATCTGCAAGTAAACATAGACCATGTTCAACGCAATGTACTTTACGAACCCAAGTATGCAATTAATAAGTATTACGGTCTTTTATCTGCAAGCAATCTAAATCTGTCTACATTTATTGTGCAACACAAAGGCCACTGAAGAAACACATTTAAAGCATTTGTTGTTTTATGCAACCTGCAACGAAGATAACCCTCCAACAAAACCTTATCACATTGATTATTCCCTCCCATAAAACGGGTAGGCTTATTCGGGGGCACTCGGTAGGTCTAATCAGTTGATGACTATAGGCCTTGGGGTTAAAATAACTGGCCTTAGAGTAACGATTGAGTAACTAGTGAACTTCGCACGTTGATCCTCTCGTTCACCGAGAGACATCTGCAAATAATCCGCATGTCGGTGGATTTACTGGACTCTGACAAGAATGTTTCTCTGAGCATTTTTGTGTAGTTTTAGAGATCAGGGGAGGTTAACCCTTTGCTGAACCCTGTCCTCGTTAAACTTCTGTTGTGGGACTTTTGATCCACGTAGCCTACGTTCTTTATCTATATTGTAACATTGACAAAATTGTTGAATGACGTGTCCAAAAAACACATTAAACAGACGTAAACAGTTATTAGCTAAATATATAAAATCTGCCAACATAATTTAATACTTACAGTAGGATATTTACATATAGGTACCATTTCTGGGAATTATTTTATGAGCGCAACACCTGCTGATAACCGATCTGTGAAATATTTTAAACTGGTTAAATTACGTTGGCAAATCGGAGGAAACATAATGCCGGAAAGTAAATTCAGTCGTGTTCATAAGGCTATTATGTTCAAAAGAGCAAGTTACTTGAAAGCTTCGTTTTCTGCAGGAAACCGCACACAAACAAATTGCGCATTCGTACTGTGTAATGATAGTGTTCCTTACTACAGACTGTGACCGTTCAAAAAAGTTTTAGGAGTTATTTAAAAAGATAGTGTTCCCACGTTTCTTTTGTTTCGCCCAGTACACTTTGAACTTGCGCATCACGCCGAATTGTCTGCGGTGAGTATTTCAAAGGCTCGCAGTCCTCTGGCTCCTCCCTCTCTGTACCTTGTGACAACAACAATTCGTCCACAGAGCGAGCTTCACTTTTCGGATCCTTTTCTTCCTGTCATTCTCGCTCAATCTTTGATCAATGTACTACAGCGCAGAGCCTAAATATCGCATACCCCATCTCTTTCAGAAACTCTTTTGATTGCGAAACAAATACAACTGGAAGAGCTCGCCCGCTCGGATTTCTCGTCTTGATTTCTACGAACACTTTTATACTCTGTTTTTTTTATACTTTGAACTTATTCTCACTGGTGACCATGGCCGTACCGGCTGCTTTGATCCCCCCAACCCCGTTGGTTCATCCACCTCCGATCCCAACTTCTACCGCTACAACCTCCTCGCCCTCGACCGCCTCGTCTCCGTCTCCGTCAATAGCACCTTCTGGGCAGAGCCTGTTCCGATCGGAGCTGATTACCACCAGCAGTCCGGGAATCCCAGCCGGCACGCTTCCCAGCAAACCCGTGTACTCGACTCCGTCTCCGGTCGAAAACACACCGCAGAATAATGAGTGTAAAATGGTAGAATTGCGGGGCGCTAAGGTCGCCTCGTTCACCGTGGACGGCTGCGAGCTCATCTGTCTTCCCCAGGCATTCGACCTCTTTCTGAAGCACTTGGTCGGCGGACTGCACACCGTGTACACCAAGCTGAAGAGACTGGAGATCACGCCGGTGGTGTGCAATGTGGAGCAGGTCCGTATCCTGCGAGGGCTCGGCGCCATCCAGCCGGGAGTCAACCGATGCAAACTCATCTCGCGGAAGGACTTCGAGACTCTGTATAATGACTGCACCAATGCAAGGTAAGCTTGAATAAGAGAAGTTTGTGTACGATTTTTTAAAATAAAAAAATATATCAGTATAGACAAGCTGTCACTCCACCCGTTTGAGTCGGAGAGGCGAGCTACTGGCCCAGATTCATCAAACGATTTCAGGGCGTTCTAAATTAAAGATGGTACTTTTTTTTAATTAACTACCCACTAAGTTCACGTTAGTAAATGCCACATGTTCTTTTGCCATTTACTTTGAATCTGTGAAACCACGGTGTGATGTTTACACGCTAACATGCAAAGCTTCCTCGGAGTTTTCAAAGTAGCCTAGTTGGTAAACTCGATAACACGGCTGACCACAGGCTGTGCTTGTTACTTTGTCATTGCAGGCTAGTAGGGCATATTTGCACTAAGTAACACACATACACACACACACACGCGCGAGCGCGCACGCACATACACACTTGTCACCAAACACGTTCATCTCAATTACTTGGGCTGAGGCTCACGTGTGGAATCCTTCGTTAAAAATATTGGCTATAAACAAGACTAGGATCGACAAATAAACAAGAAAGGGTATTTTGAATGCATGTTACTAAAGATAAACCGTCCTAAAATCAGCTGAGTAGAAAAAATACGCTCATGCCCTGGCTTCTGTTTACGCGGTCGCGTTGTAGCCAAGTTAAAGGCTAGTCATTTGTTGTATGTGTAGTTCTATATGTTTAACATACACACAATAGTGTCATAATTAGTTTTATTTTTTTTAAAGTTTTTTTTTATTTTTTATTTTGTAGCTCGACCACGTAATTGAAAATTTGACAAAGAGGGAAGAGGAGTCTTGCTCCACGTGAAGTGTCCAGCTGTAACAATGATGTGTTTCGCAAGCAAGCTTCTCGCCTTGGCTGTATTGCACGCGCCAGGCCATTTAATAGGCTTTATAGTCAACGTCCTAAAATGAAGCACCCGACTGTGGTGACTCTAAGCCCGGACTTCCAGATTCCGACTGTCAGTTTTCTGTGCATTTTTTCCACACCCAGAACAAGTCCTTAAGTCTTAACCAGAATGTTAAAGCAGCGTCTAGGCTAACCCTAACGGTGTTGTCTTTTAATTGAACCTCGTGCGTTGTGTTCCTTTGAAAGTAGGCCATTTAATGATTTTTCGTACTAGCAGGTGTAGCAGAGCAAGTATTTGAATTTCGGCTATCCTATATTCGCAGAAGAACAGCAAAACCCACCAGATGAATGTTAAGACGAATACATAATACCAAAGTAGTCCAAATGTCCATTTTTCAAGCAGGAGAGGTAGCGAATGCGTATTTACATAAAATTTAACGTATCCATTTATCAGCTGTTTAATCAATATGGTATTACAGTATATATATATACCACGCTTTTAATAAAATAACAAGCGCAAGTAATAAAATATCCTAGTGAGCTTAGTTAACCTACAGTTTCTCGACGGTCTGATTTATTTGTACACAAGGAGAGTTGCGTGCTAAGCTGAACCTAGTTTTGTCTTGGGTTACATCGGAAAATATAATAAATCACCTCTCGTGATATTAGTGAATACAGACTAAGGAATGCTACCTGATGCGTAGTTATTTATGCGTTCAGTTTAGCAGGTAAGTGCAACCGTTTCCGGCCTTTTCGATAGGTTATCGATAACGAATTGTGTAGTTGTTTATGATAGCACTTTGAAAGGGGGCTACACGCGCATTACACCTGCTGATACAGTGATACTGCCCTGTTTTTTTATACTTAACGTTTTTTAACACCCACTGCAGGTTTCAGGGCTCATTAAACAAATTTCTTCCGCGCTTAGTACGACGTGGCCTTGGCAACATTCATTTTCAGCAACTTTAGATGATTCGAATCTCGTTAATTGTACGGCCTCGTTTATATGTATTATGAAAAACACCAGACTCAGAATTACGCGCTTCTTTCAGTTGTAGGTCGGATTTTCATGAATACCACCACAGTATTACAAAAAAAGTCACGTGCCGTATTGTTTAATGGGATAACTGCTACTGACACTTTAATGAATCAATTTATTGACATATCAAATAGCTAAACCAGTTCAGGAATGAGTGTGGCCACTATAACTATTCTAATTTAAAAAAATAAAAAATAAAACAAACTACTTGAGCCTTCCATAACAAATTCATTGGGGAGATATACGATACTTCATTTTTCAAGTGTACAGTTTTATCAAATCGATTTGTATGACAAAAAATAAAATAAATCATTGATAACTCAACCATGTCACACCATTGATATAATTTAGTAAAAAAAAAAAAAAAAAATATATATATATATATTTAGGTAAAAAATTAGCTCACACAAGTGTTCCTTTGCTATGTAACTAAAGTACACTCATCCAACATGGCATGTTCTGTCACTTCTGTCCAAGCCGTTGTCTTGTGTATCATTTCCATCTCATTCAGGAGAAGTTGCCTGAATACTGGGGCAACAGCTGGCTTGTTGTTTCCTCCATACAGCAAATGCTAATATTTAATTTTGTCTGCACTTTTCAGCTTCAGGCACTGCTCTGTGACTCTGACCCCTGCCTCATGCACAGAATAGGTGTGTTTGTAATCAGTGGAAGTATGCTGCGTGTGTGGGATAGCTGTACATGATGGCTGTTTTTCCCCTCACTGTTTTCTTCCTGTGGATTTCTTCTTGGGCTCAGGCGCGGTCTGGCATCGTCACTCGTTAATAAATGACCGTTAAATGACATCATCTGTAGCGGTGAAATTAGATTCTCAGACATTTGATCTCTGTACGCCTAAAACTGTTCGGTATTTTATTCTGTGTAAACGTTAGTAGCTTAAGCTTTGATGTCAGTTTTTGTTTATGCCTCAGAGAGAGAGAGAGATAGAGAGAGCTCTCGTTTTCAGTTCACAATTGTGCCAATTCCTTGATTAGCGTGTGTTGTGAATATTTTGAACTGGCTATGATTTGACCATAAACTATTGATTTATCATGCAGTTTGAAAGCAGAACATGTGTTTCCCATGAATAAAAACAAATGTATGTAAGGACCATACAAAATTACCCAACAGGTTTAAATAAAACCTGCATTTGAGATTGAAATCATTTGGATGGTGATTTGAATCACTGTACAGTATTACAAATTTGGCAGATATACCGTGGACATTATATGATGAAAAATGTGCACGCTGTAAACTTAAAATTATTGATCATCCAAAATGGCTATATCAGTGTATTAAAGACAAAATCAAATTGTTTAAACATACACACACAAAAACAAACACACACGCACACAAAGTTGAAGTAACTGATATGCCCTAGCCTTTTACACGTTGTATCATAATGGCACTTTCACTGATATGCTTGACACGGTTAAAAAGTTAAGAACGTATTTACGAAAGGAAACCTGAAGTCTAGACCGTGCCTCATTAGTAAGTGCTTCTCTGTCACATTGTCTTAAGGGGTCCAGACGACACACAGGGGGGGCGTCGTGAGTTTTTAACCTGCGTGTTTGTGAATAAGACTGGGCCGCTGTTGGCGTGGACGCGTAGCGTGGTGCTACGTAGGCTGCTGTTGGCGTGGACGCGCGGCGTGGTGCTACGTGGACTGCTGTTGGCGTGGACGCGCGGCGTGGTGCTACGTGTTGGTTAATGATGGCAGGGGGGTCATTACCGCTGCACAGAGGCCTGTAATTGTCCCTGAAAGCACCTGGTTGTGGGGGCTTTGCACTGAAATCAATCACTTTCACTGTGGCCTGTGTCCATTTGTCAGATTACATTATCTGAATTAAGGAAGAGGCACCAAGTGGACATTTGCAGTAACACCAGGGGGAGGGAAAAAAACCTGCTTTTGTTAATGTACATGACGATGTAATAGTGTTACATGCATAAAGGTAACACTAGTGTGTGAAGTTATTATCTATCTATACAATTACATGCTGCACCGAGGAACAACTTCTCAATTGTTTTAGTTGTTTGGTAGAAAAAAATGTAATAAAAATGATGGTGGTTAATTCATTAAAAAAAAAAAAAAAAATCATTTGCTGTAATGTTGGTTCTGTTGGTTGCTATTCATTTCAGATTGAGAATGCTTTTTCTATCTTTCTAGAGATTTTTGTCCTTTGTGTGTTTGATTATGCAATATTCATATTTACACGTTCAGAGTTTCAGACCGCTTTGTAACGAGCGGTTATTTTGCCAGACGTATTAACCCTGATTGTTCGGTCACAATGAAGCTTATCGGGGCTCGTATACGATTCGCTGTATCGCAGGAAGGCATTGTTTCCACATCGCATATTGTAACGAGAACAATGCAATTATTTTTATTTCACGGTGATATTGTGCTGTTGGAACAACATGCTTTACGTGCAGTCCGTCCCCCCCAGCCCCCCAGCCCCACCCCCCCCACCCCAGAATTCCCTGCGACGCGCACTTGTGAGATAAGTGCTTTTCTGCGGGAGTGCGCGCGCGCCTCGGCCTGCTCTGTCGGAGGGTCTCTCACGTGAGATTAATGTCCGGCTCCTGGCCCGCTGCAGATACCGGGCCGTGCTTTCTCCGCGCTTTCTCCGGAGTTATGACACCGGCCGCGCCCGCTCTTCAGCTCCCTGCTCTCCTTTTCATTTTCAGCCTGTGAGACAGAGATGTTTTTTCCCCCTGCTCCGTGACCTTTGAACTCCGAGGAGAGGTTATTAAAACAGGGGACCAGCGCAGTGATATTGTTGCGGTCTCCCTCTCCCTCTCCCTCTCTCTCTCTGGTCTTTGCGAAGCCGTCTTCCCCACGCGCGAGACCCAGAATGTGTGTGTCGTATGCTAACGGACGCTCCTTGGCTACCTCTGAAGGTTTAATTGTGCCTGGAGAGACACGTCCCTGAAGTGTGTGGATGTGAATCTGTAACTGGGCGTTACTGTACCTGTCTCCCCCAACCCCCCCCGCCCCCTTCCCCCTTAGTGGGTTTATTTTTAATTCCATTTTTTTTTTTTAAATCAAGTGTTAATGGTTATTGCTACAGTCAAATTCCAGTGGCATAGATTAACGTGCTGTGACTAAATTGAAAAATATTCCTTGTTAGTTTTACTGAATTTTTCTTGAATTACAATTTTCAGGTGTGTGTGCGTGCGTGCGTGCGTGCGTGCGTGCGTGCGTGCGTGCGTGCGTGCACGGGGGGTGTATTGACGCACACAGTTACAGTTTATGCTGTTTATTTTTCTTAGCGCCCAGTATGAGTTAAATATTCTCAAATGCACTTTGTTTTCCCCCCTTCTCTGTCTGTTGAGCTCTTGCAATTTATTTGTTTTCTACAAGGTCTGAATGTGTTTACAGGTACTCATGGGAAATCTCTGGATCTGATTCAAATCTTTCCTAGTCAGAGTGGGTGCTAAGATACCCTGTCACCCAGCAACCGCATCCAAGAGGGAACCAGAGTGATAATAACTTCAAAAAACAGAGTGACAGATGCCTGATCAGGATAAAAGAGAGAGAGGGAAGGCGCATGAGAAATTAGGCTTGTTAAAAATCAGAATTTCATTCAGACGCTTTCAGACAAACGAACATCGCAGCCTCGCATCTCGTGATCGACAGTACTTCTGTTGATTGGTCAAAATAAGGGATTAGTTTCAAATCATAAATGCGATTTCTGCACTAATTAACAGTCAAAGGAGCGCTGTTTTCAAACGGAATTAGCCACCTGTGTTCTGAGCTGCTGTGCATTGAACATGTGCCAGAAAACGTCTTGTGACGACATATAATGGAGAGTGATAATTGATTTGTAGACATGGCATTAATATAGAAATCGCAACAATGCTGCTCTGTTATTGGAAGAAGATTTAATTTGAACCTGCCCTACAAATGCTGGAAATATTTTTTGAATATTACAGTTGGTACACTTGTGTAATCACAAAATAAAAAAAAGAGATTTAAAAAGAGAGTATCTTTCTTAATCCATATTCGTTATTTAAGTTGGATTGTCTTAATACAGCAGTTCAGTACACTTGGTTTACATTTGTTTGAAAATGTAGACTTGCATGGCTAATATGCCTGTAGTTTTATTTTTAAAAAATCAATGGGCTCTTATTTGCATGTTCTTATTGGTTGTCTGAAGTACAGTTGTACAGCTTTGCATGTTCTTATTGGTTGGATGAAATGCAGTTGTAGTTTTGCATGTTCTTATTGGTTGGATGCACTGCTGAGAACGGTGTTGTTACTTTCTTATTTTAAATAGCTTGACTGTGAGACAGATAGCTGTTATGCCGATGACAGTTTGCACACCATGACCGTTTTAGGGAATGTTTAGTGAAAATTACGAGATGAAAATAGGAGCAATATGTTACACACACAGGCTGATAATGACATTAAATGATAAAGACATTAAAACTAAAACATTGAGAAGTGTTGTTCTGTAAGCAAAGTTTAGGGTTGAAGGTATAAAATGATTTTGGACCACTATTTCAGAACAATCTCAAGTGATTAGAGTGGTGTTGGGGAAAAGGGAAGGGGAGACGTGGTGGAATTTTGGATGAATTTCCTACCCAGAATGCAGTGCGTTTGGGAGGCCACTCTCTTTTAGAGCTTGGCTCTACACAAAATTGGCGTTTCTTTAGACACCAGCTCTTCACATTACAGCATATTTAGGGGCGATGGCAGAAGTGGCTGGTGCTGGTGCGAGGATGTTAAACACTACTGACAGAAGTTAGACGGAACAGATGAGATTTCCTGATTGGAGAAGGAATCCAGGCCTTACCCAGGCACTGTCTAATATGGTCACGTAGAGAAATTGATTTTCTTCAGAAATTAATTAATTTTTCATATAGCCCTAAGCTGCAGTTTAAAAAGAGTGGTTGCTGGTTTCTTCTTTTTTCTTCCTTTTTTTATTTTTTTAAAGAATTATTGCCTAATCATATTAATACTTTTGCCCCAAGGATGAAAAGATAATTGTACAAATGCATTTGGAAATATGTATCACTGAGTATTTATGATTAAATTATGCAAATAACCCCGCTTCCATCCTTCCCGGCCCCAGATTGTCTAATTAGGATTGATATGCCGAGTAGATGTTGGGGAATCTGAATACAAGCATGTCCAAAGAGCAGAAAATTGAAAATGACAAGGCTGGAATCCTTAAAAAGTGTTTTTTTTTTTTCTCTCGCTGTCTAATTCAGCGTCGCTGTATCAGGAGTTAATTTCCCCCCCTTCGTTTGGCTTTGGCTCTGACAGAGCAAATGCATCAGGGAGCCAGTCTCAAATGGGAATCCAGACATTTCCTGTACTTGTTTTTCCTCCATTTTAATTTTCGGCGAAGGCTATCAGAGATTAATCCTCCACAGCGTAAACAATGAGCGGTATGCTGGCAATGTGGAAGTTGCTGGGTCAAACTCGGTTTATTAAAAAGCGTGTTTTTCCAAATTTTTCTGCAGTAGCTTTTGTGTAAATGACGCAAATGACATTGAACTGAATCTTTGATTTTCACCTGGGAAACAAAAAGGTGTCAGAAACATTTTTGTTCTTTATTTTTGGCTGAATAAGTGGTGTAGGGATATACTTTCTTGCATGGAGCCGACCATTTGTGACAGTGAGCAGAGCCAGAGTTTAAGAATGATACTCGTCCATTAGAGGGAAATTGAAAGGTCAGTAATTGCCCTTTCATAGCTGGAAAATGAAGCCTGGAGTCGCTGAAACGACTTCCCAGAGTTCAGCTGGGAGAAGCATTTGATTATTAGCTGTTCCTGTTTTGCTAAAAAACTTATGTTTGGGCAGCTGCTTTGCTACTCAGTGGTAGGCAGACGGCCACTTACGCCAGAATCACCACGAGTGGCAAAAGATTCCATCTCTGCCCAAGATGGAATCTTTACCGCCGAGCCAGATCTACGAATGCAAAGCTGCTCTCATGCATTGAGGCCTGATCCGGATGAAGGCGTGTAACATGAGCGCCGGACGACGGGATGATGGGGTCGATCGTTTCACAGCCGCGAGCTCTGAGCGGTCGGCGTGGACTTGTCCTGTCCAATCACGCGAGCTCTTCCTGGCAGTGTTGTGATGCTGCATCGACTCCCCAGTTTCCAAAAGCTGCCAATAGTGCTGGCCTTCATTTATGGCCTTTTTTTTAAAGAAAGACATTCATAATTCTGCTAGATTCATGTGCATATGTTTGTGTATATATGTATCTCTCTTCAAGAGTTTTATAAGATATGTGTTAAAGTCCTGATTGGTGTCTGCATAACTGGCAGGTGACCCCCTCCCCATAGATAAAGACACCTGAGAGGCTCACACATTAATATCAGTGCTCCTACCTTCTGCTTACCTGACACTGTCTGACAGTCACAACTCCGATTACCTCGCCTCTCTGCAGCGACGTCTGTACGGTCTGATTGTGTGCATTATCCTACACAAACACAGATTTGCCCAAACATTGCTGATTGCTACGTTGAAAGATCTCCCTGGAGGCTGATTGGACATTACTGCTGCATTTATGTGTTTGGGACCATAGCTGATTATGCTTTACATGGTTCAATATGAGTAACAGTTGTGCGTTACTCAAAAACCAAAAGTATACTCTTTTTTACTAAAATGTAGTAGAAATCATTTTAGCATGATGGCCTGGGGTGTAAATTGAATTAATATTATTTATGTGTGCAAATGTTAAAATATATGGACATTTGTTACAAAAATCTTTTAAATGTTTCTGATGAAAGAAACCCCTTTCTTATTTTTAACCTCACAATCAAATCAATTCACACACAACGAACACGTACTGTGATGATGATGGTGATGATGATGATGATGATGATGTTGGTGATGGGAATATTGGTAATTACCATGATAATTACCGTGGTAGTTACTGGAAGTATAAAGAATTTTTCATAGCATGCATTATGAAACACAATCTATTTTCTGCTCAATAAAGTACCAACAGTCCACTGACTGGTTAACTGGCTGCAGAGGTTTCCCTGTTGACTTCGCTGCTCACATTTAATTGGCCCATGTGGCCAAGAAGGTCACTTATTAGGATAACATTTATTCCACTTCTCAAGCTTAAAATGAAATATTATTATTGCTGAAAACCTGTTGTGCTTGTGACTGCTAGTATCAATTTAATCCATTCATAAGCTATATTCCACCAAAAAAAAAACAAAAACAGAAAGTGGACTTAATGCATTGAACATCTCCATGTCACATTTTCATATTGTAATAGAATACTACGTAGAGCTACGTAGGAAACTTGCCTATAAGACACATTGTAGATGTGCCACTGTAAAAGGGACATTTGCAAACATAAGCACCATGCGTATCACAATCACCCCTGAGCTACCTTGTATGGTGTCAGTTAACTGTCACACCGGGCTACGTTGGTGGTCTCAACCAGTGTGTCCGTAGGACTTCAGGTGTTCCTGGCCAGGGGAAAGGTACGGGGTGGGACTGTCTCAGGAGGTGAGCCCTGCCCACTTCCAGAAGCTGAGGCCCTCAGTTTGGCAGTTGGAGTCCTCCGAACCAGAGGTGGCGCAGTCAGTCTGTCTTGGGCCAGGGAAAGCATACCCCATTTGAGGGGGGGAGGGGGGGGGGGCTTGTATGGCATGGTCCAGGAGAACGTTGAGAGCCTGAGAGCAGCTGGATCTGTGGCCACCTGAAGGGGGCGCTCCACCAAAGATTTCGGGTGTACCTTCATCGGAACCTTTTGGTGGAAAAACAGCAGGAGTGTGTAGTGGGGGTGTATGAAGAGCAGAACCAGGGTATGGGACAGATGTGGAACTATGAATCTGCTGTTCCCTGCGACATCTTTCTCTGGGAAGGTAGACTGGTTGGGTTATTTGGAAAGTGCAGATGATCCTGACATCATTCCTGATGAATCAAATCACTTATGAGTGAAGTTACAAAAATGTTTGCGATTGGATGAAAATTGCAGCCAACATGAAAGCTGCTCCTGCTTGTAAAATCTTCCTCATTGCACACTTGGTATTTTCGAGAAGCAGGCCTATCTGGGTGTTGTGAATCGCACTTGCGTAGCGCGTAAGAGAGCACGTTTTCTGCCTGCGACGGTATGACTCTCTTCTTTTGTGTTTTTTTTTGTTGTTGTTTGTTTTGTTTTTGATGCTCTGCAGTACATGAAGCCCGTTCAGGTAACTCAACTCCAGGCCCTTTATTTGACGGTTGGACTCAGTTTCTCCTGACTCAAATGTCACGGGCTCCGCTGGTGTTTTTCAGAACCAGGGGCCTCTGACATCGCAAAGCTGCGGCCTCCCGCTATTATTACTTTCCTTTTAAAGGCTGACAGTTTGCCCCTGAGAGACGTGACACCACGCTCGTCCGCTGGAGCCGCACCGGTGCGTCCCCGCTCTCTCCACTCTCTCCACTCTCTCTCCACTCTCTCCCCGCTCTCTCTCCGCTCTCTCTCCACTCTCTCTCCACTCTCTCTCCACTCTCTCCCCGCTCTCTCTCCCCTCTCTCCCCGCTCTCTCTCCGCTCTCTCTCCACTCTCTCCCCGCTCTCTCCCTTCTCTCTCCCCTCTCTCCCCTCTCTTCCCTCTCTCTCCCCTCTCTCCCCTCTCTCCACTCTCTCCCCTCTCTCCACTCTCTCTCCACTCTCTCCCCGCTCTCTCCCTTCTCTCTCCCCTCTCTCCCCTCTCTTCCCTCTCTCTCCCCTCTCTCCCCTCTCTCCACTCTCTCCCCTCTCTCCACTCTCTCTCCCCACTCTCCCCGCTCTCTCCCCTCTCTCCACTCTCTCTCCCCGCTCTCTCCCCTCTCTCCCCTCTCTCTCCGCTCTCTCCACTCTCTCTTCGCTCTCTCCCCGCTCTCTCCCCTCTCTCCCCTCTCTCTGCTCAATGAGCTATTTGTAAACCGGCGGTGGTGGCGACGGCACCTGGGCACCTGGGCACCTGGGCACCTGCCACGGAACGGTGCGGTACAGAGAGAAAGCGCCGCATTGTAGTCCCGGGGACAAAGGCCGAAACGGCGTGCGTAACGTCTGCGAATGTCATGAAATATGTGGGATCGCTGTCCTGCAGTCGCATCGGGTGTCCGGGTGTTCTTGTAAAATTTCAGGCATTTAGCAGAAAATCTTATCCAGACTTACACAACTATTATTATTATTATTATTATCATTGTGTGAAATAGCATGTTTATATGAAATGTTAAAATACAAAAAAATAACTTGGTTTCTAAATAATTTCTTTTTTTAATTATTATTATTATTTTTTTTAAGTAACACATATCATTAATAATTAGAGGAGTATGTATAAATCTTAGCCTTGTGTGGGCTATCATGTTCTTCCAGACTTCAGACTTCCAGAGCACAGTGTACTAAAGTATTCTCCAGTTCCGCTCGTTGGGCTGGTGTGTATGTATGGAATGCATCTGTGGACATTTTATCTGCGACGCCCGCTCCCTGGCCGATTCACTTGACTGCAGCAAATAGAATGTGAAGCATGTTGACTGTAGAATAAAACAGACACCTGTTTAAAAACGGCTGGGTGTCCTGTAACGCCGTCCACCTCTGACTTTCACTTAGGAAAGTGATTTATCCGCGACGTCCTTAAACTTTGCTTGGCGAATTGGCTTTTCTGAAAGGGGGGATGAATTAAGTCGAGCTGACATGGCACGCCAGTAAGCTGTGTTTCATTCCTCGCACTGCGGTGTTCATTTGTGCCAAAGAGAGATTTATTGCATGATTGACAATTATGAGAGGATGACCTAGTTCTTTGTAATTGAACAAAAATGGTTTTTTCGAAGGACGGCTTTACCTCTCATTGCATTGTATACACCCCTGCCTGTGACAATATAGCCGATTCCTTGCCCTAGATACGGATTTAAAGATCTGAGAATGCATGCCTCTGTAAATTAGATTCTGAATTGCTTTGACACACGAACATTTATTTTTACGTAGTATTACATTGCGTAGAATCCGTGTTTTCCTTTTTTATTACGTCATGCAATGCTGACTTTTCTACTCCATTAAACTACGTATGTTCACACGCACGTGTTCTGAGAGATGGAATAGTGGCTAAATGTGGCTTTTTGACATTATCCATTGCTGTTTTTGTACATGTTTACCTGCTTTTTCCTCATGTTTTCCTAAATTTTGTTCAATGATTTATTTTTTTAACATCACGTCACATCTGTGGTACGAACAATGGCTTGTTGTTAACATGCATGCGATGCATGTTCTGTTAAAGTGCCATCGGCTATTCCAATCTCATCTGTGACAGTTTGTGGCCGATGGACTCATTTTTTAAAGTCACTCTGCCGGGGCGATTTTCGCAAAACTCCGTAATGGCGGCTAATATTTCATGATTCATACATTTTTGATATTACCTTTCTATTAACTTTTTTATTCTGCTTAGTGAAGCTCATTACGGTTGGAAGGAAGTCGCAGCGACTCCTGGGACTGACGGCTGAGTGGAACATCAAATGATTCAAGCGGGGGTTTAGCTGGAAGTTAATATCCTGCAAAATTGTTGTGTGCAGCTTGGTAGAAAATGGGATGATTAAATGACACCAGCATATCAAAACCATTTTTGTCTGAGTACAAGGTGTTAAGTGTAGCTGTTGCAAAGCAGTTCTCCCAAGGTTGCTATTAAAAAGAATAAGTAATTCAAGGGGAAACAAGTATCTTGCAGGCAGAGAAGGATCAAATCCTACGCTTGGTGCATATTTAAAGAGCTAATATCCCTCTTGCATTTCATCGCCTGTCTCGCGGATTGAGGGTGGGCAGCTTCCTTCCTTTGAACGATAACTTAAGAGACCAGGACAAAAATAATTCTGAATTTCTGAGAACGTCTCTGTTGTGTTGCAGAGTGAAGAGATATAATGGTGTGATTGAAGTGATAACGGCCTGTCATCGAAAGTCAATAACAGAGCCAGAAATAATCTTGTTGAAATGCTCAAAAGTTTGTTGAATTAATATAGTGCCCCCTATTGGCCAATTCTCATCTTGTTTTGTATGCTAGTACATGGTTATCAGTAGTACACCGCTACCAAATTCCAAGATGATTGGACCTCATTAAATTCATTTAAGAAGTACTGAATTCTGATTGGCTGATGGCGGCCATTTTTTTGGACAAGGTTCTTGGAGGAGCTTGACACAGTCCACTACATGGGCGTGGTCCAATCCCAACCAGGGCACTTCCTCAGCTGTGCTCACTTCTCTATCTGTTCCCCGCTGTGCTTTCCACCTCTATGCATAAACAAACAAATAAAAAATACTACAGGAGGACTTCTTTAAAAAGGAATGTGAACAATTCCCACTCAGGAAATGCAATATTTACTGACTTCAGATTTTTTATTTTGAATTTCACTTACTTTACTTACTAACCCCAGGTACTTCAAACTATACTAAATACTCTAGATGAGATAATTTGAGTAGGTATCCATTTCTTCATCGTATTTAGCTCATTGAAACATACCATACATTTAGTGGATTACAAGACCAAGTGAACATCAAGTCCAGTTAGAACTGAACAGGCAATTAGGATGCAAATACAATGTTATCTGAAGCAACAGAAGATAACATTAAAGCAACTTTTGTCTTTTGTTGTGTGTAAAAATACCCAGCTATTCCACTAGTACTAACCAAAAACGAATAGCATTGCTAATATTGTGGAATAATATTTATAACTAACTGTAACACATTCTAAAACGTACTCTCTGTTTCGGTTAAAAAGCAGCATCGTAGTGTATGATAGCAACTGCCTTTGCTGCAGTGAACTGCTGCCATAGCATGCTATCATCCAGGCTTTTTACAGGACTGGCAGCTAACTACAGTATCTATATATCATTCTGGTAAGCTGCACTCAACCCTGCATATAAGGTCTGTAATAACTATAAGTGACTTCATATTTGGCAGGCTGATACTGTTTCAATACATTAAATAAACCAACAAGCTAGTTTTAGCTGATTTATGGCTGTCTAACTACTGTAATATTTTAATTTGTCTTTTAAGTTCTGTTCTAACATGATTTGGTTTCTAACCAAAGTAAATTTGCGGCTGATTTTTATGACAGGGTGAAGACAGAGTAGATTGCTGTAAAATAAGGCAAAATGCAGTTCAGCATTGTTTCAGAAGAATTTACAAATTGTATAGACAGAGACAAACATATTATTTTCATGTTCTGATGTAGAGAAGTCCAGTCTTCGTTGCAGATCATTAAAATGCAGACCATCCATCATTTGTATAGGCTTTAGGATGAGTCAGATTGACATTTAAAGCATTTAAATTTAAAGTTCTCCATCACTTCCCCGAAAAATGGACACTCAACCAACTAGAGTTCCCTTTAGTGTTCCCTTTACATACTCAAAATTCATTGTTGCATGAAAACTATGTTCAGCTTTCTCTGACCAGCTGCAGGAGCTAAGCAGTTTCTGATTCTAGCTCGGTACCCTGTTTAAATTAAGCTGTGCTTGGAAATTACCTGCATTTACAAGCCATTTCCTTCTGATTTGAAAAAATGCTTGTCTAAGTTTGTAGGGGGTAATATCTCCCAGATAGTCTGCTATCACCTTATTTTCACTGGAATGATTTTTGCAAATGTTAATTTACTGATTCATAGCGAATGCTTTGTTCACGTGCGTAGCAAGCTAACTTTCTGTGTAGAAACGTTCAGCTGGTAGAGGTCTGGTATCACAAATACATTTTGTGATGATAACCTTCAGCCTGTGTTATTGGAGGGAAGCTGAGCTTAGTGAATGGTTTTATTTAGCATGGCAGATATGTGGAGCCGTGGAAATGCAATGCCTGCGCGCCATGTTTGATGAAATGTCCTGTGTTGTGCTTCGGTGCTGGTTTCCCACGCATTGTGAGGACCATGCCAGCCTGTTGTCTGGAGATGACAGTCAGCTGCTGTTTGTACATTTATGACGTGCTCCATTCCAAAGGGTGTGTGCAGTATATCACTTGATCCTGACCCTAACTTTAAAACCTCTGCTGCAAGAGTGAGAACACCAGATCTATTTTCAGGTCTGTCTGTGTGAGAACATGCTGGCGACGTCGGTGTTGGACGAGGACCCGGGGCCTGTCACCATTGCCTGGACTACTTAGTTCATCCACAGTTAGGGTGCTGTGCGTTGTGTAAACTGGACCAGAGCCATCCGCAGCATGCGCCTGTGTTTTTATTCCCGGGTTACTTTGTTTTAGATATTTGTTGATTTTTTTGTTGCGTCAGTGAAATGGCGCCTCGCTGTTGAGCCGCGCGGTGTCTCAGCGTAACTGGGTCAGACAGGAGAGCCGGCGCGAGGTGCGGGTGCAAAACCGGCTGCTCACAGAGAGAAGGGACCACGCGCCTCTGCGCTCTCATACCTCCACCGAGGGCAAAGAAAATAAAAAGAGTCACCTTCGCCATGCTTTCTGTAAACACAATGGTTGTTATTTTCTCTTTCTTTTTCAGAAAAGAAAGGTCTTTGTGTTTCACTGTTTCCTGGAACTGAGACTAAAGTTTGTGATACAAGACAAGAAAGGCTTTGTAGTTTTTTGTTGCCTTATCCTAGTGCTCTTTGAAATGGCAGAAGGGAGACGCGTTAGTCAATGCTGTACAGTGAGATCTGGTTACGCGGATGAAGGTTGTTTGTGCCCCTTGTGTTCGCAGTGGGGATTAATGGTAGGAAATGGTGAGCGAAGTTAGCCTTCATCGTCACGACTTCCATTTGGCATCATCATCACCATGGCTGGTATTGCTGGAGTGCTATATCTGCTCACTGGAATGGCTCTCAGGGTATATTAGTGCCTTATGTAATGGGCGCATGATAAAGAGAGGTATTTTTTGGTTGTGTCACTTGCTATTCTTGCAGCCACATGCCAGATAATCTGAAAGTATTTTCAGTGACACCACACTCTAAAGAGGGGCTTTGCCCTGTGTGTGTGTGTGTTTATGTGTGTGTGTGTGTGTGTGTGTTTATGTATGTGTACAAGTGTATGTGTGTACGTGTGTGGTGTTTGTGTGTGTGTGTTTGTATCTACATGTGTAGTGTGTGTGTGTGCGTACCTGTGTTTGTGTGTACATGTGTGGTGTGTGTGTGTGCGTACCTGTGTTTGTGTGTACATGTGTGGTGTGTGTGTGTGTGCGTGTTCCTGTGTTTGTGTGTACATGTGTGGTGTGTGTGTGCGTACCTGTGTTTGTGTGTACATGTGCGGTGTGTGTGTGTGTGTGTACCTGTGTTTGTGTGTACATGTGTGGTGTGTGTGTGTGCGCGCGTTCCTGTGTTTGTGTGTATGTGATGGTTTTCGGCCTTACCCCAGAAGGTGTGAGCTTTTGGGCCAGGGTCGAGCTGCTGGAATGCCATTTGAGAGCAGCCCCTTTCAGCAGCGTGGGTGCGGGACGGGTTTGGGGCCGGTTTGGGGCGGGTGCGGGACGGGTTTGGGGCGGGTGTGGGACGGGCGCGGGACGGGCACAGCATGGCAGATATCGCGCCGGGCCGTGGCGCTGACAGCTATCCCGCCGTGCTGTCACAGCAGGAAGGCATCAGTAGAAGAGGCGGAGAGAGAGAGAGAGAGAGAGAGAGAGAGAGAACGTGCAGAGAGAGAGAGAGAACGCAGAGAGAGAGAGAGAGAGCGGTCAGCACTGTGGCCCGAAGCTCAAGGGCTTATTACTGCCCCGGGGGTCACCCCGTTCCCACCGATGCCCCCGGCCGTCTGGCCCCCGCTCTGTAATTAATAAAAGCAAAGGAACAAAGACCGAACCCAGCCCCCTTCACTAAACCCAGCCCCCTTCACTAAACCCAGCCCCCTTCACTAACCCAGCCCCCTTCACTAAACCCAGCCCCCTTCACTGAACCCAGCCCCCTTCACTAAACCCAGCCCCCTTCACTAAACCCAGCCCCCTTCACTAAACCCACCCCCTTCACTAAACCCACCCCCTTCACTAAACCCAGCCCCCTTCACTAAACCCAGCCCCCTTCACTAAACCCAGCCCCCTTCACTAAACCCAGCCCCCTTCACTAAACCTAACCCAGCCCCCTTCACTAAACCCAGCCCCCTTCACTAAACCATTGGTTGCGCTTCTCAAATAAATAAAAAAACTCATAAGCAAATATTTTTTGTTGCGTGATCGTTCATCTTGAATTGCAGTGCTCGCTGTGTGCGTGGATTTGTTTTTTCTTCACATGGCTCCCATTTTTCTATAAAGTAGGAATTTTCATCTTATCTCGAGATTGTTTTCTTACAAAGATGTTTCCTCTTTAAAAAAACAAACTCTTGGGCTGCCCCACATTTCTTTCCTTAAAGTTCGTAAAATAACCTTTTACGCTCTTATTTTAAGATTAGCAGCCTTAATGGAGAAAATAAGATTATTTTGCCTTGAACCTTTTTTGGTTTAGGTATGCACACTCAGGCCCCAGTCTCAGGAAACACAATACAGTCTGTGTGTGTGTGTGTGTGTGTGTCTGTATGTGTGTGTGTGTGTCTGTATGTGTGTGTGTTTGTCTGTATGTGTGTGTGTGTGTGTGTGTATATGTATATATATGGATATACATACTGTACATATATATAATTCTATTTTTTTTTTTTAATAGAAAAATCAGGACTATCTTTTAAAGATTTATGTTGTGAAAACAGTCCGCTGTTCTTCTAAAGTGGGGGCTTCAGAGGTGCTGAGCGACTGGGTGAGCTGGTCGGGAGGATGAGTGTGGCTCCGCGAGCAGCGCTTCGCTCGGCTCAGGCGATCGCTCACGTCAGGAGCGCCGTGCGCATGAAGGGAAATTGTACATGATTGTGGAGGATCTTTGATCGAGACGTAATGATAAATGTGAGTGTTTTTCAGTAAAAGGGGGTGTCACCCTCAGCCTCTGCTCTTTAACGTTTCCTCGCTGGCAGGGGCAGGGGCGGGGGCGGGGGCGGGGGGGGGGGGGGGGGCGACACATTGAAGACCTAAATGAGTGTAAATGCGACTGAAAGAAATGAATCAGGCCCGTCTTCCCAACACTTCAAAGTGTGGTAGCATCCCCCCCCCCCCCCCACAGTAAGGCGCAGTGTGACATATTCCCGGCTTTGTTTCTCAGTGATAACTGTATTTAATTTCACATCTTATCGGCCGGGCTTTGTCTACCCGCGCCTCGCGGTGGAGTCAAAGCGACCCCTGGAGATAAACTCTGTCAGGCTCCCGGGTGATTTATTCAATTCTGATTTCTGTGAAGGACTTTAATGTCGAGGGAGAGAGAGAGAAAATGTGTCGCGGGTGTTGTCCTGGGCTCCGGGCCCTCCTGTTTCTGCTCCATTACAGGCTCCAAAGGTAAATCCATAAAAAAGAAGAAACAAAATGGGGGAGAAGAAAGCTATTTGGGATTTCCTGTGTTTGTTGATGGAACATAGTTGTTGATTTTCTCCCTACTTTTCCGTCTTGAGTTGAGTTTCGAGTTTCTCCTCGTTTGTGAGCGCTGCCCTTGTGCTCTTCTAATCTCCTCTAAACCCTTCAGAACGGTTTTATTTCTCTGCGAAATGCGGCTGGAAATTACAACACAGGTACGAGCCCGCAAGTGGCCTTGACCCCCAATCCAGAGCCATTAGGGAACTGGGCTGCCATAATAGCCGTTGTTATTGTAATTCAATTTGAGTAAATTCTCACTCTGAGTGTTGCTGTGGATTGCATCACTTTTTCAGTCGGCCTTGTCACCCAGTCATCCAGCTAGCCAGAGTTTTTAAGTCATTTAAAAGTTCAGACGATTAGATGTAATTATAACGTCCACTGATTGATTAGTGTGGTCTTTCCAAGTGTTTACTGTATTACTTGTTTCAGCATTGAACCGCAATGAGAGTGTGGCAGGCGTTTGAACGAAATCTATTGATGGTTACAACTGGAAACTGGTTTATGGTTCACAAACTATAGTTCATGGAATGTGAGGCATGTATGTAAATATGGAAGTGATATTGAATTATATAAACTATTAATGTATTGCTTGTTTAAATTACTGTACACGGCAATTTTGTGATCTGCTAATGAAAGCAAAAACAAAAAATCTGCTGTAACTGCTAAATACAGTTTTGGTGAATCAGAATCCCTTTTTTCATTCAATGCTTGAAAGATGTTTTACTGGTGTAAATAAGTACCTCAATACCCTTTCAAGACTTTTCCCTAAATTATTATTTTTAACCCCTTAAAAATCAGTCAACTTCTCTTAAAGCAACTTGACAGAAAAACTGAGTTAATATCCTGAACAGTTCCCTATCCTTCGATGCAAACGCACCATTTAACTTTGTAGATAATTAAACGTGCCAGGCGTTACGTTTTGAACTCTGGGTCATGTGAGCGATTTCATTCGCCGGAGGCCGTTAATAGGCTGAGAACACCGTTCATAAAAGCGCTGTGTTGCTCGCTTTACAGTTATCATGTGAAGCGAAGTGCGATTACACCACGTGTGTGTGTGTGTCTGTGTGCGTGTGTGTGTGTGCGTCTGCGTGTGTGTGTGTGCGTCTGTGCGTCTGTGTGTGCGTGTGTGTGTGTGTATGCGCGCGTGTGTGTGTGTGAGTGTGAGTGTGAGTGTGAGTGTGAGTGTGAGTGTGAGTGTGAGTGTGAGTGTGAGTGTGTGAGTGTGTGTGGGTGTGTGTGTGTGTGTGTGTGTGCGTGCGTGCGTGTGTGTGTGTGTGTGTGTGTGTGTGTGTGCGTGTGCGTGCGTGCGTGTGTGTGTGTGTGTGGGTTCTGCTCTGGGTCTCCTGCCCCGTGTCCCAGAAGAGGTCTTTGTTCCGACGCCCCTCCCGTTCTCCGGGGGAACCCGGGCGGGCGATAAAGGGTTATGAATCTCACATATTTATTTATCGCCTGCGCTGGAGCGCTTAATAGAACACGGCGAGAGCGCGAGGTTCCTCAGCCGGGCCGGTCTGAGGACGGACCGGGGGCGGGGGGGGGGGGGGGGGGGGGGAACGCTGGCGAACGGGGCGGTTAAATCACCCGGTTAAAATCTTCAGGGATCACCTGTTCCCCCCCCCCCCAGGTCTGGATGGAGACCAGGACTGTGCCCTTTTGAACAGGATCTCCGCGGCGTCGCCTGTGATGTCTCCGCCGTCCGTCTCTCCTTCTCCCGCCGCTCCCCGCCCGTCAGCATCTTTTGTCTCCGCCTCTGATTGGTCGTTTGATCTGGGCCCCTGATTTATCTGCGCGGAGTCGGAGTCGGTTTCTCTCCGCTCCCCCTCAGGAGAAGTTTAGAATGAGTCTCCAGTAACCTTGCTGGAGACAAACCGGGCTCCATCATTCAAGAAAGAAACCGATAGTTGTTTTTCTCCCCCATGAAAAACACAGAACAAAAAAAATTTTGGCTGTTAATTTGCAACAAAGTTCTTCACTAAAATGGTAACATCAAAATAAATTTCTTCCTCTATTTACTATAACAACTATTGCTGCTACAGCTCACGTCCTCTGCTGCAGTAACAGTCGTGGGAAGCGTTAGACCATCCAGAGAGCTCGTCAGCTGTAAGCCCAGAATGCTCTCTGGCCGCTCGATCCCGCTGCAGACCGCACCAGACCATGTTTCGCGGAAGACCGTACTGTTATCGGACCACGACAGTTTTCTCCCTGTTTGGCGGGTTGAAGGCGCTGCAGGTTGGAGGTTGGAGGGATTGAAGCTGGCAACCCTGTGCTGTGTTAGAGCCGTATGTCTGCCTCTCTGTTTTCATCCCTGCCTGTGCAGGACTGCAGATGTCTGAGTCTCCTCACGCCAGCTGTCATCTTCAGAAGGGTCTTCACCGCTGTCTCCACACACCACCTGCTTTCAGCCCCCCCCCCCCTGTAAAGTTTCAACAAGGTGGTGGGGGGGCGGGGGGGACAGGTGTAGGCTGTGTTGTGCTTTCAAGTGGACCAGATAGGCCCAAAATGAAGTCTTTTATTGAGCTCCCGCATTCTCTCTCTCTCTCCCTCCCTTAATGGTTGATCCTGGCAAATGGGAAATTTAATGAGATGGTGTTGTGTCTCAGAAAAGCGCAATCTGGGCTGCGCGGCGCTAAGACGATGGCGGTTTGACTGCATTAGTAAGCGGTGCGCGGGTTTGCGGCTCCCTCCTTACCCCCTGTGCATGGAGCCTCACTTTGAGCACGTTTTTAAACGACTTGTATTTCTGTCACCTTGACACATAACAGCAAACACAAGCGCAACATTCTGCAGCTGCAGGGCACCAGTGCTGGTTCTGTATGAGTCTTCCATCCTTGTCCAGGTAATTCTAGGAGGCTCACTCTAGCCAATCATCCTGCTACTACGCAGCTTTCCATGATGAAATAACAGAAATCATTAAAAAAAAAAAAAAAAAAGGATTTGTCTGAGAGCCTTTCTTTTGCCTTCAGATGTGCCAAATTAGAATATAAGAGGATCTGACAGGTAAACTCTGAGCAATGGGTGAAGATGGAAGCTTGAAGGTTTAACAGCACTGTCAAATTGAGTGTTCTTGCTCTGGGTATTGTGTTTAAAAGTAAGTAAATATAGTTTACAGATAAGTTATCGTACGCAGCGATAACAAATATACAGAGCGGAGTGGAAGTGTTTGGTCTTAATATCCATTTAAGCAAACTGAAGCTACTAGCTTTTAGCCTGTCATCAGTGACAGTTTGCTTTATACATCAAGAGAGCGGCAGATAACCTGCTATCAAACACAGGCAGGTGCTGACAACGTTTGTTTAACTTTCCCTCCACCGTTCACCGGGCAAACTCGTCAATTTGCTGGCATATAAATGAGAAATAATAAAACTAATTAAAGCGTTGTGTCTCACTGAGTGATCAGTGAGGTAATTTTTGGATTTAAGGATTGTCTCTTTGTACCCTGATGTGTGTCTAACTGTTGCACCACTGGCCAAATGGTTCTCTTTGCACAGGAAATTATGAAAGGATTTCACCCATGCCGTTTACACAATTAGGTTTCAGCCAGTCTCTGTGTGTGAGTGAGAGTGCAGTTCCCTCACAGTTGCGAAACACTTGATCAATAAATACTTCTCTGTTTTTTTAAAGATTAATTTCACTTTGTTATGTGATTGTCTAAATTAAATAATAATGCTGCTATACCCTGTTTCTAATTGAAACATTCTGAGTGCCATTTTGTTTTGTACCATTAGCTAACAATCCAATGTCATAAGAATTATAAATTCTTTACATTATAATATTACAATGTTACATACAAAGCAGCCAGTATTTTTCTTAAATCTATATTTTTATTTATATGCACCATCATTTACTGTACCAATAATACCATGCATTTTTATTTAGGATGTGATTAATTTAAGCACATTGAGTCAGTTCGGGTTAGTGTAATAAAATTAATCTTTCCGTTCCTTTTTTAATGAGGAAGTCGGATAAATGAACTGCAGAAGTCAGAGGCACTGCTATTTAAAACTTGAGAAGGAGAAAGACAGGTTGCACAAACTCCAAGAAAAACTTGCGTTTTCTCGCTCTGTTTTTTTTTTCCCCCCCGTGTCTGTTGACCAATGGTAACCGCGCGGGTGGACGGAAGGTCAAAGGTCAAGGCGCCGTCGAGTCATTTCTTCATTTCGCTCAGTGCGGGTTTCGCTGCCGATTGCGCCAGCGAGGTCGGAGACGCCGCTGGCCTCAGTGACGGCCGGCGGCCTGATGAGGCGTACGGCGCACCTGTGGGTTAACGACTCGCTTTCCTCTCGATAGCATACGTAAATCTGCGCTACAAAACACACAGGCGACCATGCATGTGTGCGTGTGTGTGTGTGTGGCGTGTGTGTGTGTGTGCGCGCGTGTGTGCGCATGTGTGTGTGTGTGCCGTGTGTGTGTGTGTGCGCGTGCGTGTGTGTGTGCGCGTGTGTGTGTGGGGGACGGGGGGGACGAGGGGACGGGGAAGGGGACGTTCCAGATTTCACTGGGGCTGACTCCCGTTTGGCTTTTAAGAGGCCCCAGGCAGTGAGCAGGCATGAAGGACGCCCGGGTGAGGTTTTATTAAAGTATGAAATGAGAGGTCACACGTCCCCCCTCTCTCACATGACGTCCTGCTGCTGGCTTCCTGGGCCCGCTTGTTCTCCTTGGCGAGCCGTTTGATGAGTTATCCATGAAAGTGTTTTTCATTAATCCCCTCAGGGACCTCCGGGCTGCTCCTTTCCTCGCAGATACAAATTTAATTCCTGATGTGTCTGTTAGATGTTCTCTGTGTGCGTCAGGTCTTTTAATTAATGGCACCTCGGTGTATTTATCTGAGATGCAGGACCTCGGCCTGGACTACGCGATTGTTCAAAGATGGATTCTTTTTCTTTTTTTGTGTGAATTCAGCTTGTTGGGTGAACAGATTGTGAGAGGGGCCATTTTTTAAAAGTCATTTTTTCAAATAATGTTGTAAGCCTTTCTTGGAGACTACTCTTTATGATTTATAATATTGCTGTTCTTGATTACATTTGTTCTTATTCAATGCTGGCTACTGATATAGTGCTGTGCAATGTTCATCTTAATGCTGTAAAAATAAGAAAAACATTTCTGTAATGCAGGACAGGAAGTCCCCCCCAAAAAAAAAAAAGTAATGTCTGGACAAAATGTTTTTTTTAATCATTTGAACTGTCACTGCAGACTTGCTGGTTTGCAGTGCCAAGTTCATATGAATTTATTAGCTTCTCAGTGTCAGCTTGTTATCAAGACAGGCACAGCCAATTCTGGCTAACTGGCTCCTTCCTCTATTGCAGCCAGTTTGCAAGATACTGTAACAACCGTACCCCCCTATCCCACCCACAACCCCCCCACAACCCCCCCCTTCGCTTTACTGATACACTATAACTTGGCAGTTGATCGTGGTAAAATATTGATGGCTTCTCAAAATGGTACTATGGCACATGGCAGAACTGGCTGATGGAAGTGCCGTTGCCATGTGCGGAACGGGCTTCTGGTTCTTAGACAGAAACCTGAGCTGAGGGCTTGCAGGGCGTACGAACGCAATAAGAGGAAGGCAGGAGGTCCGGCCTGTTTGCAGATTCCACGTTTAATGTTGGTGTTTTTTCCTAATGGGTCTGTTTGGCCATTATTAGGCTTGCGCTCTGTTAATACGTTTTTTTCTTTTTTTTAAGTTGCTTGCTCGTCTCTTTTTTAAATACTGGCTGCTAATTTGCATGCTGCTCTTTATGCTTCTGTTTGGGCTGGTTCTAAGTACCGCAGAGTCTGTAATCGTGAGGTTTTACATTTCGCAATTAAAATCCACCCTTATTGCTCTGAGCGATGAGCGACGATCCTTTGATGTTCTGTAATCAGTTGAGATGCATTGTGTTTTAAGGAGCATAAAGATTCAAGATACATTTCTGATTTTGAATTGACATACTACTCTTCTACCTTTGAAGATGATAGAATTTCTTGCTTAAAGCGCTGAAATTCAGTCCCTTGAAATCCCCCCCGCTTGATAATAAAGATTTTTATCTGAGATCCAAAAGTGGACAAACAGGATTAGAGATGGCTCTTTTTTTTTTTTTAAGCTCTGTATGACCAAGAATACGGAAAAGAAATGATTTAATGAAGTGTATGATATCAAATATTGTAGCACAGACTTTGTCAGTTTATGGTTAGTGTCAGTTAATGGTTAGTCATGTAGGTTTTAACATTTGAGTTTCAAGAACGTCCCCAGGGAAAAATAGCGGCCCTAGTTATAATTATCATTGAAGGGTAAATTACAGCAGATGCCATTTTGTTTCTCAAGTGTGATTCCTCCTGATAGGTGAAAAAATCATCAGGAGGAGTTTCTCCATCTTCTTCAGAGCTCTTGTGATCGTATCTCTCGTGATCATGTGGTAATCCTACACATGTAAGTTAAGTTGGGGCAGAAAACAGGTCACCGTGGTTTTCTCTTGCATTAGGTTCTGTTCCCTCCATTCTTATGCAAATGAGAGGGCATGTGACATTTCGATTGGCTGATGGAAATTGGCCTGAACCATTTCCCTTTCGAGGGAAGGGGTGAAGAGGGTCAAAACAAATACTCTGACGCCTTGGATACGATGCGGTCGCTCGAGTGGGAACAACATGTCTTCTGCCTTCTTACCTTTCACCCGCTGAAAATCTCATCGCGATCAGACATTTTGTAAACATTCACCCTGAACAAGAGGAGACATTACAGTACAGTAATGGACGGGCCTGCGTTTCGGTGAAGCATTGTGTGGTAGTTACGGAAAAGAGGACAACTGTGACAGAGTGGAAAAGAGAGTGTGTGTGTGTGTGAGAGTGTGAGAGTGTGAGAGTGTGAGAGTGTGAGAGTGTGAGAGTGTGAGAGTGTGAGAGTGTGAGAGTGTGTGAGTGTGTGAGTGTGTGAGTGTGTGAGTGTGTGAGTGAGTGAGTGAGTGAGTGGGGGGGGGGGTGAAGTCAGTCAGTTCTAGTTCTTCCTCATTGGTGTTTACCTGTTGGACGTTGCTATCACTTGCATGCCCAGTTATTCAGTGTTATTTAGTCAGATACCTGCGTACAGCCAATGAGAGTACTGTACTGTACTACATGTCAGCCGCATGCTAATATGCTATCTACACAAAGTGATTGTCATGCTGTGTGTGTTCTATACAACTACACCTCCATGCCGAGCATCCTGCCTTTAGGCTTCATTCTGTTGTAGTATAATAAATCCTCATATACACAATGACGTGCATAATTTAACATAACCGCATACAGTCAATACGATGCTGTTCACAGCTACTTGACAGTTGAGGACTGCACGTTTGTTGATATTAATTA